>NW_020955603.1:0-35000 GCF_003031625.1 Empidonax traillii | reverse complement strand
ACGAGACTTCTTGACAAATGCACATCATATGTTTTGTCCTTAATATATAGGAAAAAATAGGTCAGAGATGAAAACCACAAGAAGACAATGATAATCATACTACATCCCAACTGAAAAAGAATATCTCAGTATTTTAGCTAAAATCACTTCTAAGGGATCTTATTTATTTAAAATCACTGACAATATTTTACGTTTGTATTTTAGACATTTGGCTTTTTTTCCATGCTAATTATTTGGAAACGACTTAATTTAGGCCTTTGGTTCATGTGCTGGTTTATCTTTTCTTTTGTACTCTGATAGTTGTTCTTCATTATGTTCTTTGACACATTTAAAAATACTAGCACTGAACTTTGAGCACTTGGAAATGCAGAGCCATTCAGAGCCAGGGTACTCTTCACCTTTACCCTTATGATTGATTTTGTTATGCATGTTTCCTCCTCCTTGTTAGAGAGCAGAAGCTCTATGCTGTAACCTTCCATGAAAACAGGACAGTTGAGTGTCCTCAGTTATGGCAAATTATTTCTTGTAGCAATTTTGTGGTACTTTGCAGAGCAGAAACCAAACGACAGGGAAAGTTTGTAGTTTCCTCTGCAGTTGATGCAATTTCAGAGTGCTGTATGCAGGGACTGTTGCTGCTTGGACACAAAGCTGAATGATGAAGCAGTGGAACTTTTACCTGTGCCAATTACTTTTTAATTTTCTCTGATTCTTTTTAGTTCCTAGTCCAGATACCTTAGTGAATTTCTTAAAAAATACAAAACTTGCTTTGGGAAACTGGTTAATAATAAACTTTTTTTTTATTTATTTTTTTTTAAAGCTAAATAACAGTTTAAATACCTGATGTTGTTAAGTATGTCATACTAAAACCTTGAATAAAAATGTCCTAATTATTCAGGGTTTTTTTAAAGGCAGTTAAAATTGGTAGATATTTCATCTGTGTAGCTTGTGAAAAGATAGGAGGTTCAAAGTCTCAATGAATTGAACTTTAAATTGTTTGCAGTTCTTAATGGCAACTGATTACCTTAATTAATAGAGGAGATAATGTTTTGTTTTAATATATTTGAGTTCTCAGGCTGTTGCAATTATTTATCTTTTGTCTTCATATTTTCATATTGAAGGTAATTAACACAAAAAAGAAAAGGGCCCAATCCTGTTGCATAGCCAAAGAGGTGGAGGGTTTGGGGGATAGAGAGAGACATTACCCCACTGTTGTACTTGGCCACATTGCCAGTCAAATAAGGATATTTCTCAAATATTTCCTGGGTAGTTTTGGCTAGGCATGTAATCTTTTTCTGAACAGTATGCTGTTTCATACTACCCTCTCCTTTCTCCCAGTAGTAGCTGCAGCCCATTGGTAAATGAGGTGGTTTCTCAGGGGTCTGTAAACACATTTTAGGGGTCCCATTGTACAAATATGCAATGATCATATTGGGTAAACGTTAGTTCAAAACAAAGAAATACTGTGCACTATGCTACCTTCTAAAAGCCTGTTTGTAAGGACCCTTAACAAAAAAATCACAACTTCCCAAAATTGCAGAAAAATGGGCATTGCATCTAGTTTTGTTTTATCTGACCAAAATGCATATGTCATTCAAGTTGTGTTGGGGTTTCGCTACCTTCCTTTGTTCATTCCTCTGTACCAGTGGTGTTGTACGATTCAGTGTAGCACACAAGAGCAAGCATCAGTGGCCAAAAGCTGCGAGCAGGTTGCAGTTGGAAAGCCCAGCCTTTCCAGGTTTGCACCTGAGCTCCTGGGGATGCAACACCTGAGACAAGGCGCAGAGGGAGTTCCCAGTGATGTGGAGCTGCATCTTTTCCTTAACCTCTTCTGTGAGGCTAACGACATATTTAAGCAGTCCTTGTGCTTGTTTTATCCACAAGGGTTAAAATTACATCTGGCTCTGGTGCAATTGCTCAGGGTGGAAAAAAGCTCCCTGTCCATTACTGTCATTCTTGAATATTCCTTCATAGAAAAACTGATGTTAAAGATGGATTCTTGACTTTGCATATTTTGCTCTTCTCTCTTCCTTTCTTCCACGGGTGAAATTTTAAAAGTATGTGAAGGTTTATTTACATCAATAAACGTATAAGAACTTTGTGTATGTCTCAGTAGTGAATGGAATATTGATACAGAAAAGGTAATCAATAGTGATCACTCATCAATGCAAGTTTCTCAAGAAGGATTTAAGTTTAGCTTAATTTCTGTGAACCAGATGAAAATATTTTTCATGTATATATCCTACCAAGGACACTCTTCTGTAGTTTATAAGGTGCCCAGAGCTACTGTAGACATAAAACACAATTTCTGGCTATTACATCTCTGCATCGCCAAAATGCAAATTTCACTCTTGAATATGTAGGCCACTTGCTGAATAACCTCAAGAAATATATGGTGGAAATGCTGTTTCTCATGTATTCAGATTACTCCCTTCAAAGGTTTTCATCAGGTTTTTAATATCCTGAAAGTCCCCGTTCTGAGGCAGACTGCAGTTCAAACTTCATTTTTAGTTCTTAGAGTGAAGTCATTTAAATAAACAAATAAAAGTGGCGCGTCATGTGTAGCCTGTGCCAAAGTACGCCTTGTGCCAGTTAGAATTAATTTTTATGAACCCTTACATATATGAGTTTATAATAACAACAATACAGATACATATGCTTGTTCCTAGCAACTCTGATGACCCTTACAGTACTTCGTATGTGCACAAGTAAAATCCCAGCACAGTTCTGACCTGTGTTTATTTTTAGTATTTCATGAATCACCTCCTTTAGCTGTTTTTCTTTTCTACCTAATGAAAAGCAAATAAATCTTATTGCTAAATAGCACTAGGATATTTGATAGTAAGAATAAAATCCCTCGTCCTTTTATTTTTGTTGTTTGTGTGAATAGCCAGATGGAAATGTTTACCCTTTAGAGAAATTTAGATTTGATATTTTTGTTATGTTTTGTTGGCACTTTGCTGGTCCCAAGTTGTGTGTTATTACAATCGAAGGTGACAATTTGATTGTATTCAGTTGGAGAAACGAGCAATTTTATATTCACTGAGCTGTCAGGTAACAGTACATTATAATACTAAGAGCTCATGGCAATGTGGTTTGGCACCTACATTTAAGTGCTTTGATGATTCACTAACCTCTACTGAATCAGAAATATTTTGCCTGCTAGAAGTGTTTTTGGGCTTGTAGTGTAAGGTTTTTGTTAAAACAATCTGTAACTCAGTGTGGAGCCATTGTTTTATGTTAAATGGAGGTACTAATTAGGTGGCAAATGGCTACAGGTGAGCCTGAAACTGATACTCCATTTCACTATCTACTGAGCTGCTTGGTTTGACTTAGGAATGAAAACCAAAACCATGAAAAGGCGGCAGGAGAAGGGGAAGGAAGGGAGAAAAATCTGACTATATTAATATTTCTGTTGTGAATTAGGTGGTGCAGAGAAATGGCACGTGACCTTTCACACCTGTAGAATTAAAAAGTAACTATTTGACTCATTACCTGGAATCTTAAGCAAATCCTGAAAATTACCTGTAGGTGGGAAAAACATAATATTGTCTCTTAGTGCTGGAGCATGTTTCTCATGGAGTATTGAAAGGATTTAATGAACCTTTCAGGAACTTATTCCCATCAGGTTTAAGTGTTGTCAGGAAGATTTTTAATTATTAGAACAACTTCTTAACTAGGTTTGTAAGGGAAAAAATAAATGTATTCTTGAATTCTGTGTAAAGTCTCGAAGTCTAAACATGCTAAAATAAATTCTTAGTATTTTTAGACTTCCTTTATCAAAACCATTTATATAACCATCCAGATAAACAATTAAGTCATTCTAATCCATAAAAATATGTGGATTAATGCTTATTTATAGCAACCATTGTTTTTAAATTTTATTGTTAATGATTGCTTTTATTTATATTGTATATTGTCTTACTTTCTGCCTGAAAAAACAAGTCCTAATAAGTTGCTGATGGATAAATTCTTGGCACGCTTGTTCTTGTTCCCATAATTATTGGTAAAGATAGCTGGAAGTCAGCACTGCCTTTTTTCTTTTTCTTTTTCCAACAGTAAGAAATTGGATATCCAGAGACACATGGCCTAGTCATAGGACTTTAAAGGCAGCCATCACTGAGAAGCTAATACCAACCAATTAAACAGAGGTGGTTACGTGATGTAACATTATCAGGAGAAACAATTCATGAGTCAAAGCATTCCAGGGCATATGAGCTCCAGTCCAAAGAACAGTCTCAAGCTGTTTAAATAAAGTGACAGCAATATTGTCAGCTAAATATAAACTATAGAAAATATTAACTACAGTGACTGAAGATGAGCACATCCCAGGTGCTAAATGACTATTCTTTCACTGCCCTTTTACTGCATTTGAAGTGAGTTCACCTTAGGCATTTTCAGTGACAGCTTCTGCTGGTGAAAAAAGAGAATGGAATACTTAACCTACTAGAAAGATAGATTGTGGTTTTGGTATTTTATGAATCCAAACAGATCCTCTGGATTTTCAGTGAAAACTCAGGGGGGAACATGAGGCTTTTTTGCTGCATCTATTTTGATGGTTTCAACAACTAGGGGAATAGACAGGAACTTGTTCCCTAACCATAATATTTCCATGGGGCTGCATGGCTGAGTTGGTCCCTCTAATGCCAGAACACAAGAAAAATAGTTTCCAAAAAGACCAAACAAGCTGTTTAGCTCTCACATTGTTTATTACAAATCAGAAGGGATACCATAAAAGTTGTTCCAAATCCCCTGAGCTTTGAGGGAGTCTGAATCTGGAAGTCAAACTTTGTGATTTGGATATCTATTAGCAGAAGTGTAATTTGCCTGGATTGGAAAAACAAATGCAAGAATAGCTGAGTGTGTATCTTGGAAGCCGTGGGTGTATTGCTTAGCTTGATGCTTATTTCAGCTAGAGATTTGGGTGCTCAGTTAACATTATAGCTGTCATTTCTTGAATCACACTTGCTTCTACTCCCCCTCCCGCCCTTTTATTTCCAAGGTGGTTCCTGTGATTACCATAAACTCTCTAATCTCGCAATGCTGTTTATGATCTATATGTAACTAATTCTTGTAGAATTCCTGCAAAAGGAAGCCAAGGAAGAGCTTGAGGGAGTTAAGATGATTGGCCTGAGGCCTTGCAGTGACTCAGAGCCAGGAACAGAAACTGGGAGATTCTCTCCCATTGCTGCCTTCTCAAGTTATTCGGGCTTTGTGCACAGGGATTTATATCGAGGTGTGAGGCCCCAGGAGAATGAAATTTTTTACTAACTGTTCATTCGTGTTACTCATTCTCCTTGAAAACAGTATGATGTTTCATAATTTTAGGAAATAACTGTTTATTCTAAAATGGCAGACAGATTATGGTGATAGCTTTACAATGAGTTATGTTACTGGTTTCTGCCTGCAGAACATTGTTTTGCAGGGGCAGAGCTGCAAAATATTTTGGCTATTGCCAAAGCACATTCGTTTTTCTTGAAGTCTATCTGAACGCTACTGTAACTGGTGTATTTATGCAGCAAAAAAGGAAGATCAGTTTTCCTGAATGTTTAATCTAAGCTAAACTGGTTTGCAGCTAGAAATAGGTAAATTATTCTAGTAACTTCTGTGCAACTATGTCGATGTACCCCATTCTACATCAGGCCTGTGCTTGTGTAGGTGAACTTGCACTTGAAAATTGTAAGGGAAGATTTTGAGTTGCAGAAGGAGTTTGAGGATCCATGAAAGACACAAGGCCACCAAGTGATGAGCTGTGCCGTAGGTATGAAAGAGGAGGGTACTGTGGGCAGTGCAGGTGAAGAAGAGTATATGATGCATCTAATGTATCCCAAAGCTGAGTGCTGATTAGTAAGAGAGGGTCCTGTAACCACATTTAATATTTTGAGAGGAGTATGCACCTTTGTTGCTCTTTTAAAAGGTGGGAAGGGATAAGGTGCTGTGGCTGAGTTTTACTTAACAACACCAGATTAACAAAGAAGTTTAGAAGGAAATACTTAAAAGGTTAGGAGTCTCTCTAAAAATAGTTTCTCTGAATTTATGTAGTTCTAGAGTCACCAAAGCACTTAGACACGTGCTTAACTTTTTGAAACTGAGTAGCCCAATTTGAAATTAGTGGACTGCTTGCATACTTACAGTTAATCATGCACTTAAGTACTTTAATCTGGCACTTTGGGGAAAAGGAATGGAGACTGTTCATAAAAGCTGTGTAAGTGAATATATTTCTAATCTAATCTGATTCCAATCTACTGTTGGAGCTGTAGACCTGGGTTATGTCTCTACTGCAGTCACTAAAGCAGGATGAATTTGTCCATCTGAGCACCACACTTTGGAGAGCTATCAGAAGCAAGCTTGTTTAAAATTAGTTTGGATATCTGAGCATTATAAAGCAGTCATTTATGTAGCTGCAGTGTAGACATGCCTTTGGGTTTATGAATGCTTTGTGAGGGTGGAGCAGAGCAGAAGCTAGAGTCTCTGGCCAACTACGAGTCTGCTTTGTCATATATCTCGTTGTTATTGCTTAGTTTATATGTTTTTGAAACAGGGTATGTATGGGCTTTGTTGTTATCTGTCATTACACTTTGTGGCTTGATTATGAAATGTCTAGCAGCTAAAATTCCAAGTCTAGCCTTAATTTCCACTGTAATATTTAATAATTTGAGCAGTCAGTAGGGATGGAAGATTTTTTTCAGGGTTTGGAAGCCTTTCATGTCATGATTATCACGTAATTGTTTTGAAAGAGAGGATACAATTTTTTTGAAGCATGTGAGACCATAGAAAAACCTTAGACAAAATAAAAAGGTATTATTATTTGTGTTTAAAAAGGTGTAATACACAGTAGCTGTAGGAAAAAAGGAAAACCAATGTTTCATGAATCTGACTGATAGCCTTCATTAGAGCAGAAAGAAGATCTCTGGTTTAAAATAAAAAATCCTGTCATATCTATAGAGAATGGAGCTGTTTGGGACAATGTTAAGCTTTTTGTAGGTAGTTCAGCAGTTCAGTTGTAGTGTTACTACCTCAGTATTGAGACCAACTTAAATTGGGGTCAAATCCCTCAGCCTTATGGACGTTTTGATAAATAAGCCCATTCTTTTTCTGTCTTGAGTTCAAAATGAGATGGAATTTGATTCGTATTTTCCAAAACTAAAATAAGACTTATTACATTCTCAAACTTGAGTAGGTGGTAGGCCTTCAGATAATTAGGGCCTTTTTCAACCTTTTTTCATACCCATTAGGTATATTTTCCACCTTTAGGTATTGCTGTGTTCAGATAATCTGTCAATTTAACCAAAGCAACAATTTCACAATGTAGTTTTCTTTCTGATTGTGTGCTGTGTAATCAATATACTGATATAATGTGAGTGTAATTTCCTCTCTTATTTTATCTCCACTGCACAGTATTATAAATAAACAGCTAAAAAAGAAAAAAGAAAGAAAAGCACCAAACAAATCTGTTGCATCTTCTTTTAAGATTGTACCACTGTAGACACTTGTTCTAGTAAAGTAGAATTGGACCCACTTGATTGCATTTAAATTTTTCATGCTTCAGCAGTTTGTCTGGGAGCACAGTAAAGAAAACCCCCCGAGCGAGGATAGTTTAGAATAATAGAACTTGATTTTGTGTATTATAGCGGCACCATTTGCGCTGCTGTAGTTAGGGTTGTGTCAGCACTTCCATTATAAACCCCTGTTTGCAGGGGTTATAACTAGGGAGATATTTTTTATCAGAAACTTTTTTTTTTAAAATCATCCAAGTGAGTTTAATTGATAATAGGAGAAATAAAATAAATTATAACGGGAATTAGTAAATTTCTGATAGCTTTTACAAGCCTTATTTATTATGAATATTGATTTTTTTCCCCCTCTCAGCAGGGATTTTAGCAAATGCGTTTTGAATGTTTTAAACATAAAATTGGGAAGTTGTTATGGCTTAAAATTTGACTGCTATTCATGCACATATTTTAACATTAAAATATTTTAACACAACATGCTGTTCTATGGTTTAATTTTATCATAAACATAAACTACTCAAATGAGCCAGATTCTCCTCCTTTTGAATTGGATGAGACCTTAGAGTTATCGTCTGAACTCTGCTTTTTGACGTGATGGAGTTACGTGTGCAGAATTCTCCCATTTAGGCATAAAACAATTAAACCTGGTAACAAGGTAACGAGTCAAACTTGCATGAAGGAGTTGCCTGGATAACACCCAGGTGCAAGAGTTTAAATTTACTCTGCTTTACTGATTGCAAACCTGGGCATAATCAATGTTTGGTGCATAACCAGGCACCCTCAGAAGACATGTAAGGATGAGTTATATTCGTTGAGTCAATGATTGTGCTGGGAAAGGAAGGTTAATCTAGCAGGGCCCTCCACCTCTATCCCTTTTGACCCAAAGTTTTAAATGTAACAACCAAAAAACTGAAACCTACCATTAAACCTAGTTGCTTTGACAGAAAATAGAAGGGAAACACACCCCTAAAAATTATGTCATGAGGAGAGCAAGTGCCTGGGAGGCCTGCCTGAGCCTGTCTTCCTTTTCAGGCTCCAGAACTATAGGTAACTGAGTGAAGTGCAGCATGGAACGTGTCTGACCATAATGCAGCAGTGGGGAGAACGAGTAGGTGGAGCTAGGAGGCATTTGAACCCCACCCTCGGTCTGTTTTACTCGAGTACAGAAAAATGTTGCTGGGCATGGCTTGAGATTATTAGTGAATGGGAGTTTGCTGATATAATTTTACTTTTAATATTAACAAAGTACCTTTTCTCTATGTAATCAGAACTTGAATAGAGATTTTTATTGAATCGTGTTTAAAACCTCTTGGATAACAGCAAAGTGTATTAGTGTACATTGCAAAGAAAAAGTGCTTCCCCTATAGTGTGTTACCAGTAGATAGCTTTACTGAATGGTCACTTGAGGAAACACCAAAAGCCTGTTTATGAAATAGAGGTGAAGCCTTTCTAGACTAATTATATTCAGCATGTAATTTCTAAACTTCAGTCTGAATTTTGATTTTCAATTAACATTCCCAATTTGAAGATAATTTTCTATTTAATGTAATTGCAGGAAATAATTTATTGGCTGATTAAGACTGAGGGCCCAGCCTTCCTTAAGAAAACAGTCCCTAACAAACCAGCCTTTAAAGCCAACTCGTAGCTTTGGACAGATTCAGCCTATTTTTGCAGCTGCAGAGTTGTGTTTAATTAGGATTGTGCACTATTATTCATTGGTGCAGTTTGTAGTTGAAATTATTCTTAAGAGACATTTTCATTTCTAGTTTTCTGTCATGATTAATTTATGGCGAAGAAACAGCCTTAGCTATTGCTTTACACAGAAGCTTGTTCAGTATGAAACAGGAATAAGATCTGTTGAGAAGGTGAAAGAAAGGAAAATCCTTTATTGTGACTTTCAGTTTTCATGTCGGGTTTTCAAATTGCATAAAGCATGACGTATATTTTCATGTGAGTGATTACATTAACGTGACTATTTTAATGAAAAAAGGGAAAGCCAACCTTTTATTTTATCTTAGATCATAGCAATTATGAAGCAGAACCTTTTGAAGTACATACAATAATGCTGGTTGCTGAACTCTTGGCATGTTCTCTGTAGCATCAACACAAATTCTTTAGCATGGTAAGAATGTAATACACGGTTTGAATTCCTCAGTTCTGCTTATTGGCAACGTTAATATTAGACTCCCACTTACACTTAGGCTTCCCTAAAGAAAACACAAACCTTTTTTTCCCCCACCAGTATCGAGTTTAAGAGGCAGGATTATCTCTATTTATGGAATAGTTATTCTAAATAGGTATCAGTGTTTTAATATGTTTCAAAGCACTTCAAAGCTTGTAATACTTTCATATTGAACTGTACATAATTAGATTAGTTGATCCTATATTAATTTTTTTTTTCCACTGTAGGATACTAAATCTGAACTCCCTCATTAATTGTGAGAAATTTAGCATTAGCTGTTAAATCCTATGTGAAACACAGGCTGCTACATAAAAACTACTGTTTAAATTGGAATTAACTTAATTATTTTTCTTTGCACTTGATATTTCCTTCACTGTAATATTCATGAAAGCATGTGACAGATTTGTAAATTTAACTGTTAGTCTCAGATTTCCAGACCCTTTAATCAGTATTTATTTGTCTGTAGAAACAGTACTAGCAAGTTAATGATTTGCTAATTTGAAAAATGCTCATGTGGTTTCCTATGTTAACTGATTTGTGCATTTTTAAAGAAATGGTATGAAATCAATTATTGTTAAAAAGCAATTAAGATGAAGATCTTATTCCTTAGTTTCTCAGCTATTTCAGTGTCGAGGATATTCTAAAGTTACTAAAACCTGGGAAAATAGCTAATATATTTTGACTCTCTTCTTTCGGGTTTATTAATGATTGTTTTAACAGTTGCAGTTAATCTTACCAGAAATTTTAAATACAGTGTATTCAGATTTTGAGTTGAAGTTGGTAATATTTTCATCTAAGTGCAGAAACTGTGGCAAAAGCTGTGCTTGCATATGAGATGACAGTAAGAGGCCATTACTGGGAAAAGACATTTAACATAAATCTATGCATTTATTCATTACACTTTTAAGTAATTTGAAGTATTTTGTTGAGCTATATCCTGTACTCGATGCCTAATATGAAAAGAAACATAATTATTTTAGATTTTTAGCCTGAACTGTAAAAGATTATTCAGATATTATCCATCCATCCAATAAACCTTTCAGGTTTAGAATGCTTTTTACATGAGTTCCTGAAAACATTTTCTGAAAGGTAAAATTTAAACAGTTTAAAAGCAATACAGCTTCAAACAAACAGCAAAAGGACTTATTTAGCAGAATTTCAAATAGATTTAAAAATTCTTATCTGTGTAGAAAACATCTTCTTGCAAGGAATGAGATTGGGTAAGCGTGATGGGCTCTCTCCTTTAAACATTTGCTTGTAACCTTCAGATTGATCATGGGAGTAAGAGTTTAAATAATTGAACTCTTATGCAAAATCAACATCAAAATACCAATAAAATCACTGCTTTCTTATGGCTGGAGAAAATGGTATTGTTTGACAAGTCTAAATGAATAGAATGGTGTCATACAACTTAACCCCGACCTTGTCGGGATTACTTTTTCTCAGTGTTTTGGATCTAGGTCTCCCAAACCTGTACTTCTTAGAGTATTTCTGTTAACTGCACGTGACTAATTTTTGTGTTTTGTAGTCAGGTGTGATGTGTTTAAAGGACTGTTTTGAGCTTGATTTTTTTTCACTTAGCACCAATTTTTTTTGTTTTTGTCTGCTCTTCTTGTTTCGTAGAAGAATGTCTTCCAAACAGGCTACCTCTCCATTTGCATGTGCAGCTGATGGAGAGGAAACAATGACCCAGGACTTGGCATCACGAGACAAGGAAGAGGGCAACAGCGATCAGCACGCGGCCTCTCATCTGCCTCTACACAATGTAATGCACAACAAACCTCACTCTGAGGAGCTACCAACTCTGGTCACGACCATCCAACAAGATCCTGAGTGGGATGGAGTAATCTCAGCCCAACACAGAATGGTGAGTTTCAGTCTTCTCGCTGTGGCTTTCCAAATTAGTATGGTAAAAGGCTGTTTGCTCCCATTTGGAAAGGTGTGTTCACGTGTAAAGCTTTTTAAATGTTAAAGTGTCAGTGTCAGCAGTAGATCAACATCATATGGTGTAATTGTAAATTACAATTGTATAATCTACTTAAGTATACAGGTCTTTATGAATGAGGTCATTTGATGAGTTCACCTTCTGAAAGGAAATGCATCTATTTATCATGTTTTCATTCACACCTTGATTTATGTCATAACCTTTCTAGCTCATATATTCAAGCATTAATTTCTGACAGGAGGACGTAGCTCACAACTGTTTGTCATCTGCAAAGTGTTGTGCTGAAGGAAGAAACTTTAATGTATTTTTTTACTTGTCTCTCAGAAATAGAACCCACAAAATCTAGAATATTCTATGTTTGCACCATAACAAAGAAGCTGGCATTTTAGGGGAAAGGTGCTTATGAGTGATTCTGTTATGCTCTGCTGCTCTAGATCACCAGTTTGTATACAGGTGACATTAGGAATGATCAGAATTATTATTTGTATTCTCTTCAGTAGCCTAGATAAAATTATTTTGTGGTTGTAACTTGTCTCTGCATCCCCAAAACTGCAATAAATGGGCAGACTGAATGAAGGCTGAAAGGGCATAGCATCTTAGGCAATTTATTTTCCTTGCATGTGTTCCGCAGAAACAGAATTAAGGTATGTGGAGCAGCCAGGTGTTCTGTAAATTTAGAACATCATAATTTCAGACTCTCCCTCAAGTGACTTTCACAGACTTTAAATTCAGACATTTAACTTAAAAAGAATAATCTGTCTTTTCATAAAATTTCTTCTGTATTTTTATAAAATATCTATGAGCAGATTCTTTTCAGCAAAAATTTTTTTCTTTTCTTTTTTTTTCCCAGTAAAAATCAGCAGCTTTCAATAAGGTTAAACATAACTGTGGATTTATTTTTTTACAGCACTAACAATAATGAACTTATTTCAAATTTGACTCGATTTAATAATTCTAATGCACTAATCAACATAGATACCAAAGGTCTTTGTGCATATTATGATGCCTGGAGTTAGTTAAATAATAACAGTACAATAAGATCTCTTTTGTTAATATAGTGCTGATTTTTTTTTTTCCTAAAATTGGATTGGTTCAAAAGATCAAACCAAAGCAGAAAAATGCTACCTAATCTGTACTGTACAATTTAACACAATGCAGAATTTTCTGTCAGGCCTAAAATATTCCTAAGTATTTGGGCGATTGTCACAAAGAAGGCAAGATTTCAACTGCAAAAATATCTTTAAAGAAAAATGATTATAGGTTAGTAATTTGGCAAGGTAGGTTGTAAGTTGTATATATATCTTGTATACAGATTCTGAGATGTAACCTCATTTTGGACAGAGTCACTCTTTTGACCGAGTTATGCAATAAGCGTATTAGAATAATTTTAACTTCTGTGTTGTCAGGAGGACAAGCTGGATACAGAAATAATGAGTACAGTTTGTTGATAGAAAAATTAAATCTGTGAGTTCATCAGCTACTTCTCTATTCATTGAGAGAGGCAGGTGAACTCTTGTAATTTTATTATTAGGAAACCAACAGCATTGACAAAATTACTCTGTGTCCTAGAGAGAAAGGAAATCCTAGGCTTCAGGAGTCATTCAATGCATTTTTTTTTTTTTTTTTTTGGTTCAGTGTGTTCCTTGGACCCAGAGTAAGCCAAAATGGTAGACTCTTTTGTAGAATGATCAGTTGTACTCGTGTGCATTGCTCTGAAGGGGGTTTGCAGTCGCAGTGACAGAGTGCGATCTCTGTTTTCTTTCCTAATGCTGAACTATCATGTCAACACTTGCTGTTCCTCTGGCCAGGCACGAATCAGTACTCAGCTTATCATGTTTCAGAACAGGTGCATAAACTTTGCTTGAGGGACTTAGCACACTGGTTTTCCTTTCTCCTTTTTCCAGTAAATATTCCATCATATATGTAGATGAATGTCCTGAAAATCATTAGGAGTTTCCAGAAGTCCCTTGGCTTAAATCTGGTGGTGGATATATGTTAGCCTTATCTAGGTAGCTTTCAGCTAAACCAAATAGATTCTTTTCTTTGCCCAGCTCAATGCTGGGTATATTTTGCAAGGCTTGGCTACCAGTACAGACTGAAGTTCTAGGGCATGCTGTTTCATTGCACTTAAAATTGAGATCTAAAATGTACAGAGCAAGGCCCCAGTGTATTTACAGCTGGGTGAGTTAGATGACCAGTTAGATCACCACAGTGAAGTGGTGAAATAATGTTTTTGTCCTTAAGGGAGTGTAATTTAGGGTACCTTGTTTGTTTGTTTGTTTTTTCGGGGGGGGGATATGATTTTTTTTCTCCCTTAACTATGTTCTTCATGAGCAAACATAGAAGCCTCAATTAATTGCAAAAAAGCTTTCCTGAAGTACTTAGTCTCCAAGCAGACACTGATATTGCTAAGAAAGAATTCAGAGGTGCCTGCAATTATCCTGATGAAAACATGTTCATACTCCTTAAAGGGAGGAGAGAAGTTTCTTTCCAAAAAGACAAATTCCAGAAGGTGAATTGGGCAATTCTGAGATTAGGTGCTGTGGTAGTGACAACTTTTCTACTTAATAAAACCAGATTCCCAGAAGGTAAGCACTTTCTGACCCTTTCCCAGACGGGTCCTTTAAAAGCTGATTTGAAGGATCACCTGTTCATACAATTTACACTGAAAGTAAAGACAGTAGTGCTGTCATTAAAATGCATCAACAATGTGTGTTGCCTGGTTAAAAGATAGTAAATTCAAAGAATGCCCTGTTGACATATGGGGAGGAAAAATTTTCTCTTTTATCTGGTATCTAATTAAGGGCAAAATGCTGCATCTTTGTGCCCCTAAAACTACTAAGGAGTTCACTGGAATTTGAGAGAGCAGTATGCATCATAACTTGTTATGAGGGGTGTACACATCTTAAGTTTATAAAAGATACAGTAAAAGGGCAATTTGACTGGAAAAAAAATTACAATTTTACCCAACATTTATGACATGTAACACTTCAAGTAAAGTAAGATACCTTTAAACTACATTGTGCATTATCATAAAAAAAACACACTGGCTAGAAATGTTTTCAAACTTTCACTCCCTTTTGATAGCAGGCATTGCTTTCCACTGAGTCCTTTGTGTATTCTGAATGTCTGGAAGCCAAAATATTTTGTTTTAACTCCCACTCTATAGTATTTCCCAGCTGTGTACTTATATGGTGTAATAAAAGGATTTAACAAATGGGAAATAGCAGCTGCATTTGGAAATTCCCTTTGTGCTCCCTCTTCATTTGACAGATTCAGCAATGTGTAACAACTGTAACGTCAGACCTGTAATGACTTATACTGCAAGTATCATATCACCAGCCAATTTGATGTTCCAGTGGGGAGAAGATAAAACAACCCAGAGATTTCTGTAAATTCATATTGCTGAGCTGAAAAGATTATACATATGTTTCTGACTGGAACTTAATATAGAAATACCTGGATATATGGGGTATTTTTGCTGATTGTAGCCCTACTGGAAAATAAAATCTATTTTAGGCTAAGGCCATATCAATTTGCTGCAGTAAACTGTAGGGAAGAGGGCAAAGTGGTACTAAGATAATGGTGAAAGTATCTTGCTTTCACCCATGGACAGTGAGTATCAGGCAAAAGATACGGTCACATTTTTAGATTGCATCCAAAACCTGTCTCTCTTAGGGCTAAAGACTGAGAGAGGATAAGTAGGGAAACCGAAAAATACCTAATTTTGCTAAATTTAATAGTAACTGAATTGTTGTGTCCCAGGAATGTGTTAGACAGTGTGTGCATACACTGAATGAGGGCATCCACATCTTTTTGCTCTACTGTTATTTGGAAGTGAGAGACTGTTACAGGGAACAACTGCAGCAATGCAAGTCTAAAGGATGGATGTTATTTCCCTGTGACTGACGGAAACCAAGCACATATACATATACAAATGCAATTAACTGCCTCCAGACCTATGCTGTGTTTCCCTGTACATTTTGTAACGTCATTCAGAGACACCTTGGATTTAGAAATTAATTGTATCTCATTGGATTTTATCTCAAATGGCAACATCGACATGTATTTCATAATTATGTCAGGTCTCCGTCTTATGTTGCCAAAAGAGTGAAAGACTCGCTACCTTTCCACTGTGGCTGCAAGTACAGCAGTACTGTGAGTAGATTTATAGATGCAGCAGAAAAATTGAAGATCTCTTAATACCACATGTATTTGTTCCTTTCAAAAGAATTTTAAATCACCAATTATCAAATTTAACTTTATATGGCTTTAGCAAAGTTACTGGTATCAGAAACACAGAAATAAGTGCTGTCCTGAAGGTCTTAATGTTTCGGTGCTTTCTGTCTCTACTTAAAGCAGGCACAACCCTGTTGCTCTCCCCTGCTCCTTGTTAATAACTTCTCATGTTGAAGGTTCTTCCTTTTAAGGAAAATAAACTCAGGTGTTTAGGGAAGATCATTGGAAAATGTTTACACACGCTAAACACCGTGAATTTGTTGTTATATAAATTCATGGCTTCAAATTCTCAAAAGTTATAGATACAATTACATGTTTTGAAATTTTATTTTTGCTTCCTTTATGGGCTGAATATGAACACATAAAATGCATCAAATATAAATGCCCTAAACTCTGGCAATTTTGTATCTGCTAAATTGCTCATGCAGCTGCTATTTACATGTACAAATCTGAGTTTTGTGATCATCGAAAGCAATTCTACTGTGCTTGTGATATTATTTCTGCATGCCAGGTAGTGCATCAGCATTTTTACCTAACTAAAGAGATAAATACCTTCATATATAATTGCATGGATACAAAGTTTTGACTGAAATTAAAGAGTGTGAAAAAGCAGATGGTATGATATTTTTCCATAAAATAAACTTCAGTGAGAAATATATTGCAGAAAAGTAGAATTAATTTTATTTTTTTTTAAGCATGTTGTTTTGATTTAGAAAGCATTCAGGTACATGCTTAACTTGCCTTTATTAGGACTACTGGCAACTATAATGTTAAGCACATGTCTAAAGGTTTGAAATATCAAGGACTTAGTTTTACTAGCTTTATCATAAAAAGATGTTTACATTTCATGTTACAGGTAACAAAACAATTCCCTAAAATTGTGCAGAATAATGTGCTTCATGGTGGTGGTGAAATACAAAATTGAATGTATTGGAAGAAGAATTAAATAATTGTTCCTGTTGGCATACTTCTTATATTTGTTTTATTTTCATTTTGACATTGTATAATATTTTTTTTCCAAATGTGCCATCTATTTTAAACCTTTCCCTATATTCTGGGGTGAACTGTGTTTTGAATAGAATTAGTCATCACCTGAGTTCTTCACAAAATACTTGTTGTTTTTGTCCATCTAAACTTTTAGCCAATACTCCTATTTTAACATTTCCTATTTTTTATCAAGCAATTTCTGAAAACTTTTTAATTCACTTCTGTATATTGACATGAATTTTTTCAAAAGTATAAGCATTAACACATTCTAAATTGTTAATTTTTTTTTTTTTTTCCTTGGGCAAGAAGGAATCAGGTATGCATGCTGATTAACACACTCCAGTCATTAACATGTGATTATGTGGGCTGCATATTGAGCACCTGCCAAAAGATAAAATCCAGCACTTTACTACATCTGTGCAAGGACTTTTTGCATTTCTTTTGTACTTTGACAGCTCAAGAAAAAACAGACTTTGGTATCTTTGTTCAGCATAATAAAAACTGTGTACATAAAATATCTTCATGGAAGAAGGAAAGACACTACATATATTTATTTTAATCTTTGAGGCCATGAAAAATCCAGGGACTGAGACTTACCCAGCACCAAGTGTAATATGAATCTTCTAATGTACTGTATCACTGACATTCATGCACAGTGTACAACATTCCTGCATGTTTATAAGGATTATCTGTTCTGGGATTCAGCCAATGTTATTGTAATTCACAGCAATTTTATGTGATACCTTTATGTCCCATAAATGTCTTGTTTTTATTTCAATCTTCCAAATGTTTCATCAGTGTTTACCTTAAAGAAATACAAGTAGTCTATGCAGCAGGCTGGTTTCCTGCATGCATTCCTCTGCAAATGCTAAAAGGGAAACATAAAGCATGTAATATACGTCATGTAACTATATACAGAGAAGGATTTTCATGTGCATTCAATATTGCTAAAACATAAAGACAAATTTCATTTTTATATTTGCAATAGATCTAGTTATAAGCTGGACAATTAAGATGACTTAATAGGGGGAAGTTGGATATATACAGAGTGGTCTGCAATATCCAAGCCACAAAATCCTTGTTTTATTTGGCAGCTTCTGACAAGCATGCATCACAAAATATGTGTCTTTATTTACCCAAAAGGTAAACAGTGCTAATCAGCTGGGACTGATCACAATGCTTCTTCAGTTTCAGTTTAGATGAAAATGTAAATCTAAATACTCATTTTGTAAATGGCTGTCCGTTACTTTTTCCTTAATAAGAGCATTTAACCAAAATGAAGGGCATAAAGTCTCAATATTGTGATTTATTACCAAACCTAAACTCTGGGAGCTAGGACATATGGTATTTGGATAATTAAGGAAATCCTTAGCATCTAACTCTTACAAAAATGCACATGAGTTTATGCATATCATTTGTGGGTGGGTTGATTGCCATGTAGAAGTGATTTCTCATTGTATTTAAGAATTTTGAGGTGATTTTCTGTTGTGGAATGGAGCAAAATGCCTGTCCAAAGCTTTGCAAAGCATTGCTTATTTGTACAGTAGAGTTTAAATCACATAGCTGAAAAATTGTAACCTTCTGAAATCTCTGCACCCAGTGTTGGTTTACCTGGATTGATCTGGTTTGCTCCAACAACTGAGTACGAAGGGATTGTTGCAGTTAAGTGGTCATACTTGACATGAAACAAAAAGTCCCTCCCTTTTCCTTCCAAATAGATATTTAGTTTTGCAGTGAAGTATTCATAAGACCATACTCATATCATAAATGCCTGATTACTATGACATTTTAAACCTTTTATCTAAAATAATTTTCCTTCTTTTTTAAATTTTTTAAAAATTTTTATATTTTTTCTTCTCGATTTAGCATATTATTTCTTGGCTTAGAGCTAGTGTTTATTGTTGTATTGTTTCTTCCTGAGGTTTCTCGATGTATCTAAAAGATGAAATACAAGCCTTTTAAAGATCGTATTCAGCCTATACTTTGGTAGGGAAATTAGTATAAGTTTTATCAGAGTAAATGTTGAGTTAAAGACTTGAGGCTTTATTCCATTACTTGCCATTTGCCCTCCCACTAGCATAATTTGCTGAGACTTAGCAAATGATGTTCTCTCAATAGCTCATAGCAGTCATTCTCAAGCCTTGGATTTAAATAAATCTTTCTTAATAAACTTTTGTGTTTTTTTCTTAATCGGATGAGAATTGGAAATGATCACTTAGATTTGTAATTTCTTTTAATTCATTTAATTAAATTCCTCAAAATGGGAAACCATATTTAATGTAGTGATTGGAAATGATTTTGTAAACATTTGCTTTCATTATATGTTAACTCCAGACTAGTTCCAAGTGCCAGCATGCCTCTAGTACTTGGAATCAAAACCACTCTGGATATCCAACTTTCCTGGGGTGTTTACATGTGTCCCATTCAATGCAGAGACAGATAAATATCCCTTTATAACAGAAAAGCCTCATCCACATGGAAATAAGCAATTCAGCTAACACATTTTATGTTAGTAATATTTGCTTTCTACTCCTTCTTGGCCATTCATCCTGTGATTTCAGTTGAACTCTTACAGAAACAGTTTTCTCTCTGGCTATTAAGTGGGATTGCAGTCGTCAACTTTCAATCAAAGTTGATCACAGTTATTCTTAAATTACTAACTAACACTGTGACCCTGATTTTGTACAGCCCGCAGTTTCATTTTCTGAGGTTTCCTCTTTTTCTCACCTTCAGAGAGCTTCCCTCTTTGAAACAGGATCTCTCCTCCCTACATGAAACATAAACGCTGCCATTTAAATCCGCAGCCTCTTGCACTCCCCCTGCCCCAGTTTAAGACTCCTGACCAGACAATCCAGCTCACCAGAATGTTGGTCTGTCCTTAACCCTTATGAGGATACCAAAGAGAGATTTGTCCCACACCAGATCTGCACGCATGATTCCGCTGTCCCCAGACTGAGACGCTGCTTCTCAGCCTCCAAATACAAACCCCTGAATATTTTGTACTTGGGCCATGTGGAGGGAGGAGCAAGAATATCAAATCTTGTTTTTAACCTGCAATCTTTTGCCAACAGAACTGTAATTTTTTGCCTGCTTGCTCTGTTTTGGAAGCGAAAAGACTTCATAAAAGGTGACATAAGTTGGCTCACGATTTAGCTTTCAGGTATTGCTATAAATACTAGCTTTCCAATATAAAAAATACCGGGAAAACTATCAATACCTTTATTTACATCACTTCCAGTAGTACTCCCTCATTTATCTTGTTAAAACCAGGAGAATCAGTGATGGGAAATGTACTGCTTAAACTGTTAGAATCTAAATACATAAGAAAATACCTTTTTACACTAACAAGAAAATTATGATTATTTTTTTCAATCCCTTTTCAGCAGAAACATCTGATAAAGTATAAGGAATTTCCTTTCTTTGTACAGAAACTATCAGCTCTCTTTTTGATGAATTTAACCAATGTAATTGTGAAATTTAGCAAATGTACATGTGAAAATACAATTTTCTCAGAGTATGAGGCTTACTGAACAATTTATGCATGTTATCTTAATGGAGCAGTTTTAAAAGAATTACTGTGGCATGCGAAGAAAATACCATGTATGTAGTCACAAAGAGTCCTGTCTTTATTTATACCAAGCTGTTGCTTGTAATTATTCAGAATTGTTCCTGCTGTTAGCAAAGCTATTCTTGAGTCATTCACAGCAGCTCTAAAAGGAGTAGTCAACAGGCCACTCCTTGTTTACACCAGGCAGCCTGGAAAGATAAGACTTTTGGACACTGTTGTTGGACCACCTGTAATCAAAGAAATTTTGGGATTGGTTAAAGTATACTGTCCTCTAACGTGAAAAAGGCCAAGGGTGGACCTAGGAAAGCTTTTACCATATTGTGCTGTAAATCTTTATGTTTTCCATTAACATATGAGGAGGGAAGTAGGTAAAGGTTTTAGGGGCAAGTAAAAGTATGATTTCATGCATGGGCTGCCTATCCCTGAGTGAGTCATGCATAGTATTTTAGTGTCCATGCCTTGCTAATTTCTGGTTTTCTGTCTTTTCTGCATTTATTTATTTTTTCAATTTTGTTTGCTTTGAAACTTAATCCTTAAATTTTAGTCTCTATATATAGGTATATAAACTGTTATAATTAGAACATTTTGTCAAAACACTAACCACAGTGAGTTGAATGATCAGTAATAAAATTTGGTCTGTGCTAATAGGCTGGCCAGAAAATGTACACAGGAAAAATGCCATTTATTTACCTTGATATGAAATACCAACATTTCAAAAATAGATTCACTTTTGTTCCAGCTGAAATAGTGGTTAAGACTGAGTTTCTCTCTTCAGCTGCTGAGCAGAAAGATTTTCTTGTTTAGTTGTCTCTGCAAATAAATACCTCTTCAAATTAAAGCATTTTTATATCTGACACAGTAAGGCAAACAAGAAGGCTTAAGATACAAAATCATGTTTTTCTCTAAGCAGTCAGATTTGTCCCTATTTTTTTGTAGTAAACTGTCTTCAAATTTTATTGTTTGCCAACTCTTAGAGGGCTGGTCTGGAAATGCCTCCATTGTGGTGAACAAAAATCCCTGAGCAATACCCTTGTGCATTCTGGTACAGGCATAAATAGTTGTTCTACAGTTATCCAGTGCCAGTGTGTAAGTGGGAGGATAGTTTTGTCAATCCAGCAAAGGTGTGTGGGGATCCTGAGCAATCTTCACCTGGATCAAACTGAGAAGAAACTCATGTTGCTCTGTTATTTGTAGTAGGTAATGCATTTAGCTAACACTGTGAGAAGCAAATTACAAACATAGCACTCCACTCTTTCTAGAAGTAAAATATGCTTCAGATGGACATAATATTTTGATGCTGAGAATTATTAATAATGTTGATGGTTGTTCTGTTTCTTGACTGAAAATTTAATTAATCCTAATGTAGTCAAGATTGAAAATGTGTAGGGTTTATTGTGACCAAATTTCACCAATCTTGGATGAAGAAGCATGCTCTGCGTTAACTCTCTTGTCCATAGACTAAATGTTTGTTATTTATCTGATTGTAAGATATTTTCCGTTTTTTTCTCCTTCCTTATGTGGAAATCATGAACTGTAAGAATAACACACCTTGAAGCACGCACCTTTCAAAGGGAATGTCATGTGTTAAAGACATTACTTCAAGTTTAGACTTAAAAGATCATTTTTACAGAAATACGTGAATTTTAAATCTGAGATTTCAGGGATGTGTCAGTTGTCTAGTGTTTCATGTAGCAACTGGATGAATTTGGGCACCAAATTCATTGTGTCTGAATATGTTACATGGACACTTGTATCGTGTTCTCTTGTTCATTTTCTTATCAAGTTTTTTCAGTTATGCTGAAAAAAGTTGGCATGCATGGAGAATTTTCATCAGTGCTGATAAATTTCATGTTTTGGATTTTGCAAAATGAAATAACTTGAGCTGATCTTGGGTAGGCGCTTTCCTCTTCTTCCATGCTCTGGGAAAAAACATGGAAAAGACCTTTAATAGCATCCTTTCTTTTCTCTCTTCAGGTCAAACAAACTGTGACTTCCTTGTTCTGTAAAAGGTGGCTTCATAAACCTTCTTAAGGATAGGATATCTTTTTTTTCAGTGAATCCTCCCATATCCACATTCAAAAGGACCAAGTTCTCCTTTCCCAACTATGAATTCATCATCTTGTTCTATTATAGGGAGCACGGTGGTCGTTTCTAATCTGAACTCCAGATTTTCTAGTGAGATTACTTTATGCATTAGAGCAAGAGGTCCAACAAACAGTTCGCGGGGGTGATACACCTCTTGTGTCAAACCACACGTGATCCAACTAGTCCATTTTTCAGAGGGTACCTGGGCCATAAGATGTATTAGGAGGGTCTCTCTGTGCTGCATGTGAATGTCAGTACAAATTCATTTTTGATAGCCAGGCCTGCATCTGATCTATGTGAGTGATAGTTGCAGGTTTGGTCATGCAGTGGGTGAGGTGCTTGGACATAAGTGTGACATGCCACAACAATTGGTCTGCAAAAGTTTATAAGATGCATCATGAAAATTAAAATCCTTTGTAAACTTGCTGCAACATTTATTTGATTTTCAACAAACTGAATGCTGCTGCAGGAACACCAGATACAGTTGAGTCAACTTTCTAGGGAAAAAAAATAACAGGAATACTTCCCTTGCCCCCTTGTGTTTTGATCTGTCTAGTTTGCCATGAATGTGAGGTCAAAATAACCTGTTTATATGGTTGTAATGAAAAGAAAGTTGCCAACAATAGATACATCGCAGTAAAAAATATCTATTCTGAATGTGTAGCTAAAATTCCTTGTGAAGCCTTTTAAATATTTCATTTTAGTTACATTTTATTTGTAGGTTATTCACAGACTAATCCAGAATCAAAGAAGACAGAAGAATTTGTTTCTCGTAGATAATTGTACATGCAGCTGATGTAGATTTTTCTAGCTGGGTTCCGCTATTATTACATAAGTTATTTACACTAGACTAGTCTACAGTTTTTCCATTTGCCTGTTTAGCCCCTTGAATTTCTTTCAGTTTGTACAGTTCTTCTGCTGGATCCTCAATCATGCCTTTAAATAATTTCTCATTTTAGAAAAAGATCAGGCTCAGGAAATCATCCTTGCTGGGTTTCTTATATTGCCAATTCAGATAATGCACTGCAAATGTATTAGCCATTTAGTGACCCCAGTACTATAGCTGTAGGGCTAAACAGAATCAGAAATATTAGGAATGCATTTTATTCTTTTATTTTTGTTTTAAATAACCACAAAACTGACAGTATAAAAGAATCTATTAGTTGGACAAATTCTCATTCTTGCAAAGGCTGTAATTCTGCCTTCATTTCATAAATCTGTATCATTTGCATGGAGTTTAAACTTGTCTGATCTTCGTTATGGATATTGCAGTCTCTTGGGCAAGAAAAAGAAGGGTGAATGTGCTGCAGGACTTGGAGAGTCTTTCATTACTATTAAAGGAACATTGTGCTGGACCATATATGCATCCAGATGAGGGACAGGATATGTTATCAGGAGGAAGAACATTCAGTTATTTCTACTTGCTCCACAGATTAGCCTTATCTTCTTGTTTCTGGGCTAAACAATAGATTTAGTGCTTCTTGTTGAGAGCATGAAAACCCCTGGATTGAACCCGATGGATGTGCTTCATGTGCTGTAAGAGGATGTTCTCTCTTGAGAACAAATTCTTTTAAAATTATTAAATTGCTCTTATACTGTCATCTTCAAAGGTGAAAATGGCATACTAAAAAGTATTAATTCTTCATTGAGGAACGTTATAGAAATTCAAGCTCTAAATTTGAAAAATATAAGATGCTTTTTTTCATCTCTGTGATAAGACCAAGTTTTAAGAAAAATGCAAAATAGTTTTCAGAAACAATTAAATATGTGAAAGCTCTCCATTTTAATGGTGGCCTCACCTTGAATATTGTGCACAGTTTTGGTCACCACAATATGAGAAAGGTATTAAGCTATTAGAGAGTGTCCAAGGAAGGGCCATGAGGAAGGTGAAGGGCCTTGAGGGGAACATGTATGAGGAGCAGCTGAGGGCACTTGGTCTGTTCAACCTGGAGGAGACTGAGCAGAGACCTCATAGCAGTTACAACTTCCTCATGAGGGGAAGAGAAGGGACAGGCACTGAACTCTTCTCTGTGCTGAGCAGTGACAGAATCTGAGGCAATGGCCTGAAGTTGTGTCAGGAGAGGTTTAAGCTGGATATCAGAAAAAGGTTCTTGACCCAGAGAGTAGTTGGGCACTGGAACAGGCTCCCCAGGGAAACGGTCACAGCACCAAGCCTGACAGAGTTCAAGAAGCATTTGGATGATACTCTCAGGCACATGATGTGACTCTTGGGGATGGTCCTGTGCAAAGCCAGGAGTTGGAGACTCAATGATCTGTGTAGGTGCCTTCCAACTCAAAATATTCTGTGATTCTGTAAAGAAATTCATCTCTGTACCCAGTCTAAGATATTGTTGTCCTTTGTAATGTTTCATTCTTTAAGGAATACAAATATGTGGAATGAAAAATTCTTTAATGTTTGATAGATGAAAAAGCAAAGGTGAAGTTTCTGTTCCGTGTCACTTCTCTTTCTGTTAGTGCTTACAAAACCTTTGTCACTCCTATTGTTGACAGAGTGCTGCTACTACTGGGGTGCGATAGTGTCTTCTAGTTCCCTTGCGTAGTTAATAAATACTTTAGCAACATCATTGGCAAATGCTGCCTCCTTCTCCAAGGGCTGTAACAGTGTTGTGCTGATCACCTACTGCTGTGCTTGATGACCATGTGTCACCACCACCTTCTGCACAGTCTGCAGCCCTCAGTTACTGTGCTTGCTCATTGTTGGTGTTACTTCTCCTGTTACATTGCGCAGCTACTTCTCGATCTGTTCCAGACTGAAGCAAAAATTTATATCTGATGTTGTTGCTGAAGGTTAATGCTTTCTAGCCTTTCTTCAGACCTTGTTTCACCTAGGGCATTTCCCAGCACAGGTTGCTTCAGTAGGTGGGTATTTCCAGCTCATAAATAGTAGGAATATTATTGTTACGGGGAACGCTGTGCATTGGGTGAATGATTTTTGACAACACCATTAATTTGTCTCTTAATTTTTAAATGTATTACCACTATTATTACTCCTTAATTTTAAAGAAAATGTTTCATGGAATCTAATATACACACTGACATTTCTAGGCTTACCATAAATGAAAAAAACCCCAACCCAATAGTTCTTTAGCCCAAATATTTAGCAATCCTAGCCTTGCATTATTAAAAATTAAAATAGAAGAGTAATTTTGGAAAGGGAAGTGTGTGAGAAATTTTTGTGGTTGAGTTTTTGAGGGCAAATTGAAGAATTTGTTCTCTTTTTAGCTGAAATTGCGAAAACAGAGATGCAGTGAATGTTGCATCTATTGCTGGGAGAATGGGAAGTCTGAGCCAGATAAGTTCCGGAAGGCTTGACTGCTGGGCGACAACACAATACTGAGGAGAATTGGCCTTATTCGTTGCTTTCTTGGTGCCTTTTTTTTTTTTTTTCCTTCTTCTTGTTGCTCAAATAACACTATCTATTGGCAATGAAGATTAACCCTTTTTAGTTCTGGGCTTTTGACTGCATAACGTCCATGATACATGTAGTCTCAGTACCTCTGTATTGGCATACATGACTTGTTCTGTCATAAACTCATTTCCTTGCTCATTCTTGTCTATGTTGGCCTGAAAGTAACACCTCCTTCTGTATATTAGAAGCATTTTAACCTTCATTCTTTAAAAATAATGTTTAATTTAAAGAGAAGTGAATGAGCATGGGTAGACACATACCATGCCATATTTAACTGTGAAGTAGATTCCTTGTTTCTCATTGTTGGCTTAACTCTCTCTCCAGTTTTAAAGTTATGTTGTTTTCCACTAGCTGAGGATTTATGCAGGAATAATTTGTCCCTGATGGTGCTTTCTCTCGTAGTGCTACATGTATCACCCTTACTTAAGGAACTAAAAAAACTGTAAAAGCTTAACATGTTCATTGTTAAGAAGTGTTGAAGTGGCTTGTTCCTGACAAGGAAAACCCTTAATGAAGATGATGAAGATGGCATGAAGTATGATAGAAGCGCGGAGAGAACTGGGCTTAAGGACGAAAGAGCCCTTGTGAAGCACTGAAATCAAGAAATTCAAATCATAATGGTCATTTTAGGAACTAAGGATACTAATAAATAATGCTATCAGCTTTTACCTGTTAGAGATGCTTCTGCCGTAAGAAAATAGCCTATGTTTTCACACTGTTTTGTTTCTTTGCAGGAATCAGAGAGTAATAAGTTATGTTCCCTATATTCCTTCCGAAATACCTCTACCTCACCAAACAAGCCCGACGAAGGAGGTCGTGACCGCAGTGAGTTAATGAGCAGTGTTAATTTTGGAACACCGGAACGCCGCAAAGGAAGCCTGGCAGATGTGGTGGACACACTGAAGCAGAAGAAACTAGAAGAAATGACCAGGACTGAGCAAGAAGGTACGTGTTGGAAAAGACTGATACAGTTTCCCTACCCCCAAACCCTATAATTTTTATAGCATAAAGGACGTGTTGGGCATCAAGAGCCATAAAATTGCGTAATTGGCAGCGGCTAGGATAAAGTTTTTCACAGGTTTCCATGGCAGTGGTAATCTGAGGTCCTTTAGGGACTTTAGACAAATATGCCAGTTTTTAAGACTTTTTAAAGTGTCTTGGTTGTGTGTCAAAGCAAGAATGTTGGATTAGGTGAAAACTCAGCTCTTATTTGAGAGGTTATGGTGAATTCTTAACAGGTTGTAGAGTTGTGAGGGATATTCTTCAGTGGTATTTGTTCTTCTTCTTTTAAAAGATAAATGTTCATTTTAAACAATCTTTCATCACCCTAATGACCCAGTATCTGTAACTAGAAGAATGGGAAACAGTTATAAATCTAAAAGTACATAGTTCTAACCTGCATAGCTGGAATTGTGTAGTCTGCTCAGATATTGTTACAAGTATTAAAACAGAGATAAAAATAAGGACAAATCTTTGAGTGCTGAGGTAGTTTATGTATTCAGTCCTCATTCAGATACTGTCATTGACTTTGCTATGATTTTGGCCATGGCAGGAACCAAACAGAATTGGAGAGTGAGTTTATCAGTGTCTCTGTGCACACAGTCAGGGCCCACCATGAAAATTTCTCTACACGTCAAGTAGAATGAAATCTTGGTTCTGCAACAATACCTTCTAGTCTGTGTGCCCATACATGAGTTTGAATCAGTGAATTTGTGAGAGTAGGAGGCTCTGAAATAGATAAACAGGTGGATTTTCTTAGTTATTTTACCAGCGTTGCTTTGTGGCATTAAAATAACCCAGGAAGATTATTTGTAAGGTAGCAGAGCCAAAAGGCAGTAGAACTTTGTGATCCATTTTTTCTTTGAAATATGAAGGAGTTCAGAATTATTTTGATTTCTCAATTTCATGGTATGATCACAGTGCACTTCAAACAGTGCACTATAGGTTAGATTCCCTGGACTCCATGTATCAGTGTAGATTTCAATAAAAATTGAAGCTGATACAATAGTATGCTTAAATATGGGCTAAAAATCATATAGGGATGGAAGTAGGCTTTCAAATTTCTTGGCATAATTGTTAAATGCCAGTACATAGATAAATGTGTTCTATAGGTATCCTTTCTGAAGCTGGTGAAACATCTCTAAAGAGAGAATGTCCCAGATTCTTTGCTACCATCTGTCTGTTTTCAGCTGTAAAGATCACTCTTTAAAAAAATTTCTTTCTTAGATTTGGTGGCTAGACTAGGAAAACTATTTTAAATATTACTTTAGCAAAGTTGTTTTTACAGTCAGTAGCAGTCGTTCGACACTCCATGCTAATCAAAGGTCTTGGCTCCTACTTTGTTGCTGGAGTATAGAAGTTGCTGTTGATTATATTGACACCACAACTAAGACTATTCTGGGAGTATGCTGAACGGTGTGCTAATAAAAATGTGCATCAAAAAGTTTAAAAGCTGTATGGATTCAAGCATTTAATAGCTTATTTTTGTATGAAATCTTGGAGAATTTTCTGTGCTTCCTCTGTATTAGTACACATTAGTTGCTTTAAGAGAGGTGTGTGCACAGCAGAGATCCCTCTCACTGAGTTGGAGCCTTCTCTGCTATATTTTCTCATCAGTTGTGAAATAAAGGTCATTTCTGATCTATAAAGTAATCTTGCCTTTTATGGACCACATTATACTGGAAAGCTATTCTAAAGTCTGCCTGTAAGTTCAAAGGTATTTGACTGTATCTTCATGTTTAGATTAGATATTAGGGAAAAGTTCTTCACTGTGAGGGTGGTGAGACACTGGAACAGTTTTCCCAGAGAAAGCTGGGGATGCTCCATCTCTGGAAGTGTTTAAGGCCGGCTTGCGTGGAGTTCAGAGAACTCTGGTCTAGTGAAAAGTGTTTCTGGCAGTGGAGTTGGAATTAGATGATCTTCAAGGTCCCTTCCAACCCAAGACATTTTGTGAAGTTAGGTTAAGTTCTCAATTCATTCAGTATTTTCTGAAGAAAAAAAGTTTACTTACATTTAAGAGAAAATAATGAACATCTGACTGATATTATATAAACTAACTCAGAAAAATCACTAATAGAAAGATTGGAAATTCTTCAGGATGTTACACCTAGAAAGTTCAGTGCTTTTAAAGCTCTGTGTAGATCAGGAATACCAAAATTTTTATGACAGATTTGAATACCTATTTCAGTATTCAGAGGTTTCTCTGAATTAAAAAGAAGTAAATTCTCCCTACTTGTTTGATTAAAATAAAATAATATTTAAAAAATTTTAAGACTCTCAACTTGTTTTAGCTCTGTGCAGTCAGTTGGAGAAATGATATCTGAGATTACAAAATTGTTTTGCCATCTGATAGTGTCTTTTAAACAACCTAATTAATAGCCTGATCACACATATACCACACATGACATTCTTTAACACCTATCCTTTAAAATATGTTTCTATTCAGTTCTTTTTTAAAAATGGTACATAAGCAGTGCAGCTGAAGAGCTCTTAGTGTACTTAGTTCTGATGTCACAAAATTCCTTACCCGAATTAAAAACCACCAGCTGATTTTTTTAGCAAATCGAGAGCATAATATATATAGCTTTAATGAATTGAATGGGGAAAAGATGTGCATTTCCATTGTGTAGTATTGTGTGGGGCTCCAAGTCTTGCATGACTCCTTTAAAAAGATGTAATAGTTCATGTGAGCCTCTTTTATAGGGATGACCTCCGTGACCATTGATGTAGCTGGGGAATTTGGGCTAATATAGAGTCATATGTCAAGTTAATTGTAGAGTTAGAAGTGGAGTCAAGAACTCAAGCATTTTAGTCACTGGATCTAACCCCAATGAGAGTACAGCAAAAAGTCTCTTAATACTGTTATATAGTTGCTTTCTGGCCCATCTTCAGGATCTGAGTTGGAGTAACATGAGTTGCTGGGGTCAAATACTTAAATACTTTGTGATATGCATTCAGATATTAGGTGTCTGTTATGCTTGTGTATACTACTTCTGGTCTCCACTGTACCTCATAACATCGGAAAAGAAATATATACTGGAAGACTTTATCATGCCTAAATAGATATATTTAATCAAAGTCCTTTGGCTTCTGAAAACAAGTTGTCTGATGAGAATTTCATCTGAGCAGCTGTGACTGAGGAGGTCAACAGGCATTGCCTAAGAGAATATGGCCCAGCTGGCTAAATCTGGTTGTTGTAGTGATTTAAATGGTCAAGTGCTGCTTGTAATCCAGGACCGTCTGTTTGTAAAGGGAAGAGTGAGTGCTTCAGCATAATGTACAGCTGTTTTAATCTCTCTTTAATAATAGTGCTTCAGCCAGTGTCATGTCTTGTGTATAGTACTGGGAACACGAGCGCCTCATACAGGAAGGTGCATACCTTAGGTATGTTTTTAGCATTATTTGTAGTCTGAGGAAAGACTACCAACATCACAGAATAAATAGCTTTTTTTTTTTTATTTCAGGGTCCAGTATTTTCATTTTTTTTTTGTACATTAGGCATTTCTGTGTCTTAATCGGTAATGATTTTGAAATGAGAAAATTGATGAGAATATTGTAATTGAAAAAAGAAAGAATGCTACAAATATTTAGAGTTAATTTGAGTATGTAAAGACTTTGCTGACATGTGTTCTCATAAGACAGAAGAGGTCAGAAATGAACAGGTGTCTAATTTAATCAACAAGACCAGACTCTAGGGCCTCTTGGATAACTTTAGTATATTCGCCTTGGTTTTCCTATGAGCAGAAGGATTGTTTTACTGTTTTTTTTTTTTCCTTTGGAAGTATCCTCCAGTACAATCAAGTGTTAAACCTCAATAGATTGTATGGCCTAACTGCCTCTTTCCCTTTCTATCCCCTTTCACTGAAAGACTTTTTGAATATTGCTTATATTACTTTTGTGAGACAGATTTACAGCCTGGGCCGCCTGAATTCTAGTCTGAGAATTGGCTTCCAGACAACTATCCTACTGTACTTCATCATAAGCCTCTAGGAGCAATAATTAGTAGTACACATCTTGTCTGTAGCTGGGAGAGCAGATTTCCCCCTTTCAGATCTGGAATGCTAGGTTGGCAGGTCAGCTGGCACTTCTGAGCTGGAAACTGGGCATGTCATTTCTGCTAAGTGCTAAGCCCTCATTACTCAGGGCCTGGATTCCTAATTCACTTTTGACCTTGATTCTCAGCAATGTATACAGTATCATTTTTCAACCAAGTTCAGTTCACAATTCTAGCACAAGCTTTTTATAAAGTGCTTCCCATTCTTGTTTTCTCCTTGAAGACCATAGTTGAACATCCAGTGATCAAAGATTTTTATGTATGCATGTTGGAATAATGAACATCTATATAAAGAGTAGTATATTCATAAATTTCCATCTATTCTCTGTCATGTGCACCTGTTTGTACTCTCTCTCTATGGGTGGTTATATGTAACTCATAGTGATATATAATATGTCTAAAGATATCTAAATTAAAAATTAAGGGTTTGCATGTATTATTAATTTTATATGCAGTAGGGAAAAATCTTACTGCACTACTCAGTAGCAATGGTTTTTCTGATTTTTTTTTGTTATTTTTTTCCTCCAGCTTCATTAGTTAATAATAATAAAAATTTTTTTTGTTATATTGGCTTAAAATAGATTAACACTTCCCCTATAAAATTTTCTATCATTCCAGTAAGGACAGTCTACTCAGTTATGGCACACACAAATATGTACATGTTTACTGTTAATTTATTTGGGAATGAAGAAACTTAAACTTTCACATACTGTGTTTTGTAAGTAGATTTTAATTTTGATTGTAATTTTATGCAGGGTTGTTTTGTTGTTGTTACTGTTGAGATTTTCTTTGGGTTTTTTGTTATTGCTGTTTTGGGTACTTTTTTGATAGAATCTCTGCATGTTATATTATATTAAATGAATGGAGAGTTTCTCTTTCTATTCTTTGTTTTAAGCCTGCCACAGCTAAGAACAGAAAGTGTTCAGACACATACAATTGTTTTTGATATAGTTTTGAGCATAACCTTTGTGGACAGTACTTGTCAGGAGTTCTCCTTTGTGGATCAGTCTTAGAAGTGAACTGTTGACCATTTGCAGTCAGTGAATATTTTTAAATGTTTTTCAGAATTTTTACTGAGATTTAACTTGAGTTACCTGTCTTGTGGTATGCTGTATACCCACATTTTCCACTGACAAAGTCATGATCCCTTGCTCTCCTAATACACTCGGCATTTATAGACCATTTACGGACTCCTGTTCTTTATTTTTTTTTTTTTTTTGATGGCTGCAGATATTTTGTTCTATTTCAAGGCTTTAAAAATACTACTGGGTTTTGCTATTAGGATTATCCAAAGTAATGGTTAAAATTGAGTTAATACTACTGTTCTCTTTTTTTTGTGATATCTATTAAATTTACAAGTGACAACTGGCATTCCTCTCAGCTGGAAACAAGCCCTTTGGATATTAAAAACCCCACCCTCTTCAAACTTCTTTCATCACCTTTGAAAAACCTTGCCATATCTGCGAGGTACCACTCTCATCGTGTTTCCCTTTTCTTCATAAAAATCACTTTTGCTAAGCAAGTTCAGAATCAGTTATGTATATGGTTAATTTAATACTTATCTTTTATTTGCTTTTTGTTAGAAGCCATAAATAATTACATCTAAGATGAAGAATTTTTCTCCTAAACTCCAAACATGCTTCCAAAAACCCCAACGTCCAGACAACAAATAGATGATTCAGATCAAGTTAAAGGAGAGATATGAAACACATTTTCCTAAATCACTGTTTACTTCAATTACTTATCTCTTTATCAAATAATTAAATGCAACTTGCATTTTCTCTATTTTTTTCTTTTTAAATCCAATTACCTTGGTAAAAGCACATCGATGACTCTTTTTCCTTGCAATATATGCTGCTGTTTTAGACAAAGATATTCTTTTATTTATAGACATTTTATAGATCATAAAATTTCTAAGAATACATTTGTTAAAATGTACAGTGAATTCCAATATTTTAATATGTTAAATTAAAATATTTTTAGGAACATTAGCACAAAGGAAGTATTTTAAAGGGTTATTTTTCTGGTAACTAACAGAAGTTGCATCTTTTTTTTTTTTCATTCTATCTGTTGTATATGATTTTTCCATCAAAAATTGATTCTGTTACATTTTATTAAAATGTAAATGAAATTTAAAATGCAATATATGTTTAAATATTTTTTTTTCAAGGACAGACCCAGTCTGTGTAACCATACTCTATCTGGTCATTAATATTTTGTCTCATATTTTTATTTATCGTTCTACGTTTGTGAGGATTTATGCATTTTTGATTTTTTTACTTTCTTATATTCTTTAAGTCTTTCAGAGTGCTGTTTTGTGATTAAATGCTACCTCACAATTATTATTTAAGGAAGTGGCACATATTGTCATCTTTCCACCTCCTCTTTGGCTGGCTACCTACACTGCAATCTTACCCAGTGTTGTTGCATATGACCATCTAGTCATTACTCAAAGGTTTTCAGTACTTTTCAATATGTCATGCTACATTGGAAAGCTTCATTTCAGTTTTCTTTATTCTGAAATTCATTCATGGCACACAAAAAGGGTGGAGTACAGACTTACATAGGTATCGTGAAGAATGAGACCTGGGTGAATACACTGATAGATTGTGTAGATCTTCTGTTTTGCTATAAGGTTTTCATGTCCCTTCCATTCTTAGATCTTATTCAACATCATCATCAAGAATCTGGTTAGTCTGATAGTAGCCATGTGAGAACCTCTTAGGCAAAAATACACCTTGGCTAGTATCAGACAGTTACCTAGGTGTAGGACCCTTGGGATTTTCTGGAGCTTCTGCTTTTCTGGAGGTTCAGTTTCCCAATGCAGATTGTTCCTCTGCACATCTACAAAACTGTTGCTTTTGCTAGTAAACAGAGTTGATCCTCTTGAATCTTGATGGGGGAAGAGTCTGAAATTCAGGACTCAGTTCTGAGGATTGAATCATCCATGACGGTTCTTTATTTTTGGGTAGATATTTGCTTTCACCATTTTGAAATGCTTACGTTATGTTGAAGAAATGTCTTTATTCAACCCAGAATATTTGAGATGAGCAAAATCCTTTTCATTAGAACAAATGAACCTTTGCCCTTTTCTCATTATCTCTGCTTCTGAGCTGTAGACAAGGACAGATTATACTGAAAAAGGCTGAAATATTCTCAGTGCCAGCATCTACTGACCAATACAACCAGTTCTTCCACAGTGACTGTGTTTTCTAATGTCTTACCTTCAGGGATCATCTCATCTTTTCTTTTTCTTTAATCCCACTCTACCCCTTTTATTATGTGACAAATTGTATCCATGCTTCCATTTTATATAATTTTCTGCACTATGCTACTCTACACTTTTATCTCCTTTTTAGACATGCTAAAGCATCTGCCATCTATACACTATTTGTATGATATTAGTATTGTGAAAGCATTATTAAAATAGCATATCTTAAAAGCCATCTTTTTCCTAGGGGCACTAAGAAGGGCAGGTTAGTGTGAATAGGTACAACTGGTGCTGAGCTCTGTGGTAAAGAATGTGAGTAAATAGCTGTGAAAATACAGAGAGTTGCTTCAGTTGCGTGATCTTGGCAGCAGAAATATAGATTCAAACTTCATTGGTTTCTGATGTACTGTGACACAAACGTTATGATCAGATCATGCTTTAAAATGGCAATTGAAATACATTTTGTAGTCATCAGGTTAATAGTAGGTACTAAATTGCAATACTTCCCTTCCTAAGATTGCTAATGTAACTATAAAAATACAAGGGGAAAAATGGGGCTCAAATATGGCTGATCTTGGATGCCATTTTATTTACCAAGTTCTGTAAGGTGATTGTCCTCAGATTTCTTTGGTGATGAACTTTAGTTTTCGTTGGTTTTATTTGCTTTGCCATTCCTGCTGGTTTGCAACAGGACCTAAAAGTGCTTTAAGTGCTTGTGACTGGGGTAATGAATGAAAATATCTTTCCAGCACTGAGAGTATTGCATTAGACTGAATAGTCACCTTACTTGTA
>NW_020955602.1:510695-521033 GCF_003031625.1 Empidonax traillii | reverse complement strand
GTATATGTTCCCTATGTTTATGTATTCTCCCATACCCAATCCTGGTTGGAGGATTAGCATGCTCCTCCCAAATTCCTGAACCTTCCTCCCCAATCCCTATAAAAACCCTCCATTTTAATAAAGTTTGATTCAGCTTTGTCGACCCCACACTGAGCTGGCTGGTTGCCTTTTCTAACCAACTCCGACACATTTTGTGGCCTGTGCACTTTCTTCTCATATAGAAATTTACATTAGTTTTTGTTGTGTGGTTTCTGACCTAATCTTTTGCCCTTAGAGGCTGGGAGCAGCAAAGCTTCAAAAAGCCAGGATCTGCAGATGTAGGAAGCTTCAGCTCTGCATATTCCCACGGTCCGCTTCAATTCCTCATTGACAGCTGAAGTTTACCTGAGAGGATCCCAAACATTACAGCTTTCCTTTGTTGCCCGCAGTGGTGGGGAGCCAGAGCAGCACTGCAGGATGCAGTTCAACAGACTGGCACGCGTGCCCAGAAGGACAGCCAGGTAACGTCAGACTTCAGGGAGATGCTTTGCAAAGGCAGCACATTTATTTTGCAAATGAGAAAAGGACAAAAGCCATGGCATCCTCTGCAGTGACGGTGCAATGTACAGATTTGGGAAAGTGAGGAGTCTAGCAGGTTTTTGCTGGGAACAGCCAATTTGAGGAGTCACTCTTCCTGCTGACGTTTCCTGTGGAGCCTATGGAGTCCCCAAAGCTAACACCATGAACTATACTAGAGCTTCAGCTACATAATTGCTGTTACTAAGTGTTTTGCTCTGCACTATATTCTATTAGGAATGAATGAAGATATTTTCAGCTACCCATTTTTGCTTAAAACTAACCACAAAATAAATAATAAACCACAGATAAAAAAAATTAATTCCAACATAAAGCAATATCACCTCTGGCTAACTTCACTTCCTGGTCTCGCACTTTGCCTAACTAGCTGAGGACAGAAGCAAGCAATTTAAATTGTGCTTTCTAACTTTCACTCTAGCATTTCAAAGACATAAGCTATGACTCCAGCTACTGAAGGGTGTATGAGAATATACGAAATCCAGAGTGAATGCTCCATCTCGTGGCACATCATTATGCTCCCTGTATAAAAAAATACACTTATAAAACCAAGACTGTACAGTTGTTTTCAGATTGAAAATGTAATAATAGACAGCTTTTCCCAGAATTAGAGGAGAAATGCATGCACATATGTATGTGGTGGTAGGAAGCAATTACAGTTTGAAATCCTCAATTTGCAGTAAACTTTCTACCCACCAAAAAAAATTCCACAAAATCCCCAAAAACAAAGGCCATAACAAACAAAAAAAACCCCAAGCAAATTAACGATAAAATAGAATTTCTGATATAAATTCTTTTCAGATTTCATAGCAAATACAGCAAAACAGAATAACTGGATTAGTTAATCTGACTTCTTGTGTATTATAGGTCTTTAAGTATTGACTAAATACTCTAATACATACAAAAATATTGTAGCCTTCCAAAAATAAAATCTATGCTCCAAGGAAAGAATGTGTTGGTATCTTAATTTCTCCAGAGATACACTTACCTAGCTATTCCCTGCTCCACACATAAATAAAATCAATCATCAAAACATTCTCTGGTTCATTTGCAAAACCAGCATTGTCAAGAAACTAGAAGCCCTTGAAATTACTTGGATTATATCAATATCAAATTATAATACTGAATAAAGCCAAGTAATCAGAAATTCTTTGAATATTGGGAACATGACACCAAAGTATTCATTTCTTGACAACCATGTGAACAATGACAGTTCTTAAAAGTCCTGGAAAAAATCCACAATAGTAGAATATTACCCTAACACTATTTCATATATGGAGGTTTGCTACCCTTAAGGGTGCAGAGATATTGTTTTTCATAGGTTGAGATTGTTTTAATTTCTGAGTTCTCTATGAAATTCTATTTTTGTTTCAAGAACTTCTGTTTCATCTCCACAAAGTGCTTCAGGAGATATCACAGATACTAAACACCAAAAATAATTTAGCTTATCCTCCATGATACCCACTGTAGGATCACATCAGGATATATCTATATTATTGGAGCCTCATCTGCTTTGTCAGACTCAAGCGTGTTTTCAGGTTCTCTGGGAAAAGCGAGTCTGTAGGCAGCCTGAATGCTTGCAAGCCTTCTGCCTCTTCTTCTGACCACACCTCAGATCTTTATCAGAGAAAACCCTATGCTTCAAAGGGAGAAATCTATTACTGAATACCCATGCACTGACAAACAACACTAAAGAAGCCATCACACTACTGATGCTACTAATTAATGTCTCACAACCTGGATTCATTTTCAGAACAATACCAAATGAGAAGTTTATAAAAAGTCTGCTATATTGTCTGGGCATCCTAAACAACATTGTTGTTTTTCCTAAACAACACTGTCAGACTCAGATCCCATGACAGGCATAGGGCATGGCGCTGCACTCACAGATCATCTCTCCTTTATCCATGGTAGAACACAAGAACAGAATTCACCACTGCTGCTGGTTAAACTGCTTTAGAGTTAAAAAGTACTGGTGAATAATCATTTCAAACTGAATCCAAAGTGTGACTATTTAATTTTCAAGATCTTTACGGAAAGTACTAAGCCAACAGATATGCACAAGAAACACATCCAGGTGTCTAGTTATATTACTTTTGAGGGGGAGCATATTCCAGCCCATCCCCCCCCCCCACCCCACCCCCCAAGCCTTGCTGCTTTAGAAGATAGAAGCAGAAATATCTTATGATAGAAGAAAAAATATCAAGACAGACAGGCAGAAAGGAAAAAAATTTTTTTTTTTTTTTACCTTTAACACAAGGTAGAACTTCAGACTTAGGCTTCATTCTAAGTCTTTACAACTTTGCATTCCCATTATAGCTATGGTCATCTGCCTCTGATGGTGGTGATGGAAAGCTGTCTCCACCATTTGAGATACACACAATTGTGTTTCAGACACTCATGATCTTCAGCTATAGTCATCATGACTATAGCTCATAGCTAAGAATGTCTAAAAATAGCAGCAACCAATCCTAAATAGTGTAGCTGTCTACTAATTGTCAGAGGTCACCATGAATACATCAGACTACGACTCTAAAGAATAGTGCAATTCAAGTGTCTTTTTCTGATATGCACAGCCTTCATTGGTATTAGAACCACTTGCTGGGCACTGAAACATTGATTAAAAATTGTTGGAATAGCCATCAAGAGCCAGTTTCATTTTTAACACTATATTTATCCCAGGAAACTCATATGAAAAGTATGACGAGGACATTTATAACAGAGACAAGGAGAATGCCATATGACCCGTTTGTGATTAAAGCCTCTCAGATATCCAATACTTGGACAAAACTATAAAGTAATTTACAAATCAGTATTCAGTCAAGATTTTGCAGTCAGCATGATCAGCTTAACCCATTCTTTTCCTTGTGGTAAACAATCTTTGTGATTTTTGATAAATGATAATTTTTTGCCATTACAATGTTATTCTAAGAGATAATGAGTAAAAAAAGAATCAAGTGGTTGATAACCAATCATTTATCTCAAACTCCTTACTGCTGGTCATAAAATGCCTTAACCTCAGCTGAAAGACTTACCAAAGCTTATGAAAAACTAAAGTAAAAACAAGAAGAAAAATTACCAACAGAATGTTAAGTTCAGGGGTCTCCAAGAAAATCAATGCTCTGATTATGAAAAAGATTCCTGAGATGGGGGGAAAAAAAGCTAATTTAGAACTAGAAAAAAAAAGAGCATTTTTTAGATCTCAAGGAAAAATGTTTACATTACTAAGTTTTAAAATCATCAGAGTTAGATTGTACATGTAAGCTAATATAAACTCCGTGCAGGAATTAAATATGACTTTCTGATAAAATCTGATTAAAGATAACCATAGAAACATTTTCAGTAATGTAAGCAATCTATCACCACTATTTTATCTGCTATGATCTTGCTTCTACAGACAGCACATATTTTAACTTAACTGAAACAAAATTAAAACAGCTCCAAATTATATTCTGACTAACAGAATCCCCCTTCCTGTGTTAATTAAATGTAATGTTATTCACTCCATGCTCCCTTACTCAACAGCTGATGTTTACAGCCCTAAAGCATATCACGTGTCACTGTAGGTGCATCAGTTTCTAAGTATATAATCTGCAACTTTTCTGGAGTGAGAAAGGTGCCATAAGCATGAAATTACTATATACTTTTCATTTGGATAAGCTAGTGTCTCTCGACTTCATAAAGTTCTCCTTTATGGTTAAAAACTGTATATGGTTAAGCCTCCCCACCAACACTTTTATCCCAGACAAATCACGCTGCTCACTGTGTGACCACGCAAGTCACCCCTCTATGGCATTATCTGGAGTTTTTCCTCTACGTGGATGACAGTTCTCAGTGAAGTCGTACAAAAGATGAAACCTAATGGGTTTTTGTCTCTCTGACAAATTGTTAGGAAAAAAATAGACTCTGAAGTTGTTAGGCAAGAACTGACAGGTGAAGAGAAGATAGGGGATGCAGCTGCTTAAATACTGGTGTTTCGTGCAGTATTAACCCCTCAAGCACCCACAATACCCACACTGGACTATCAGATGTGACTCAGCACTCAGGGGACTCCATCCTCTTTTTGAGTTGCAGCTAGAAGGAAAATAGGGGATGCAGCTGCTTAAATACTGGTGTTTCATGCAGTATTAACCCCTCAAGCACCCACAATACCCACACTGGACTATCAGATGTGACTCAGCACTCAGGGGACTCCATCCTCTTTTTGAGTTGCAGCTAGAAGGAAAATAGGAAGTGTTAAGGTATTGAATATGATTGCTTTTTCTTTTGTATAGCACAATAGATTTTTACTTTTTTTTTTTTTTTTTTTTTTTTTTTTTTTTTTTTTTTTTTTTTTTTTTTTTTTTTTTTTTTTTTTTTTTTTTTTTTTTTTTTTTTTTTTTTTTTTTTTTTTTTTTTTTTTTTGGATGAGTGGTGGAAAAATAACAGGACAATACATAGTTTATCTTATTACAAATTTTTTACATTTCTGGATATATTTCCACATACCAAACACTGTTCTATCAAGGCTTCAACTCACTTTCTCTTTTTAATCTAGTCACCTTTCTACGGAGAATAACAAACATTATTTTTCATTCTTCTGTGCTCTAAAATTCAACATTACCAAGTGAAAAACTATTATCTGCCAGATATCCCATCCACTGATTTAATTCAAGATAAAAATAACCAAATGGCTTCATATATGATAAAAAGTGGAAAAGGCAGATTGCTTATAAGATAAAAAGAAGAAACTATGATAAGTCAATCATGAGCACAGGAGATGAGAGTTAATACGTATTGGTGTGATGAAGACTGACATGCCCATTACCAAAGTGGAAAAATTTTTAGTAGTAAAAAGATTAAGCATGATGGTGTGAAATAAAAAATTGACTAGACTTTACAGAACATGGAAGTTCAGAGGCTTCAAAAGGATTATTAAAATGTGCTGTGAACAGAAGCTTCACTGAGAAAAAAGAATCAGAGAGATTCTACTACCCCTTAATGTAAGAAAAAAACCCCAAACTTATATCTTCTACATCTATGCAAAATGCAGAGAAATTATTTATAAGTAAGAAATAGTAAAAGAAAGAGTGAAAACAGCTGCAAATAGCTGCAGAAGAAAATGACAAAAGTAGAAGATGATTGCCAAGCAAACACAAACATCAGTGTTACCAATTAGTGACCTAGAACTTAAGAAAGATACTTTTAGCCAAAGAGGTACCATATAGTAATTTATTGGATATTATTTTAAAGAGATAGTAATTTACTGCTGATTATCTTATGAGAAGCTGCAACAGGTATTACTTTATTCTAGCATCTTCATGGGCCTTTGATTTGTATTTATGTTGGATGATGCAGTAAGTAGAAAGTTCTCTGTCTTCAGAGCATCACTTGAGCACTGAGAGGACAAATGACATAGTCCCTTCTGCACTGGCACTGTGCACTCACAGATTTCCATAGCTTTTCAGATAGTTAGTGAGCCACACACTGATAAAGGCCTTTATCCAGCTTTGGAGGTGCATCCAAGAGGAATTGTTTATCATTTTGTTCATTCCCATTCATACAGTGATGACAACAGAACCGGACCATGGTATCAAACACCATGATACTTATATTAAAATGATGATGTATACCACCCCAGGTTCAGACCTTTCACTCTTCATATGTTCAGTTTTGTACTTATCACTGAAGTTTTTCTAAACTAGATTGACAAGCCTCTTGGTCAAACACATAAGCAAGCCATCTGCATTGTAGGCTTTCCATTTGAAATCATGACCTTTTAGTATATTTATTTACTTTGTCGAGTTTTGTGTAGCATATATCAATACAATATGAGCATTTCAAGATGCCCAAGAACCCTAACCTATCTTAGGGAAATATTATACCTTACAAAAACTTCATTATTTTCTCATTTAATTTATTTGTCCAAATACTTATGAATTATACAAAAATGAAGGGAACTAAGCATTTTTGTAAGCCTACTTATTAATAAACTAAAACAAAAACATTAAAAATGCATTCTTTTCAGTGGGATATTGAGCTCAAAAAAAATAATGATGGCATAGGATAGGATTAATCTGAATTAGTATGAAATCTACGCTTGAGCTAATCATGTACCATTACCTTCCAGTGACATCTAGTAGACGTAGTCAGAGTAGGGCAAGGAAAGTCATGTCATCCTAGAGCTGATATCTAACACAGGACAAGTGAACCATGTGCTATTTCTTCTAGATGACTGAAGAAGGAGAATAGTGCAAATATCTTGACTATTCACAACAATAATATTTAACTGTCTAAATTTCGGGTTGATGACTCTCATCTACAATGTCCACCAGGCATTTTTTCTGTTTGCTTAGGTTCATTTTACCACTATTTGTTGGAGAGTTGTTGGTGCCCAAAGAATGTGGTTGCAAGTAAGGGCTGATGAAATGAGTGTGAAAACTCCTCATGCTGGTCACAGATCATCACTGCTTGACAGTTCCCATTTCTGTGGAAGTTTGCTAAGCCCTCATGACTAGGTCTGTAAGTTTAAAAATGTGGTCTGAAAGATAGATAAAACTGCAGAGATATTGCCCTCTGGATTTCACATAGCTCATAACTATTACCTACAGTGAGAACTTTGTGTTTTGCTGAAATAGATGTTTAAACTATTTTTTGAATCACAGCACTCTGGAGAGATCTTTAAAACTGGGATTTGCTTCCAGTTATAGTTATTAGAAAGCATGGAACAAAAACATAAAAGGAAAAAAATAATCTTATGTATTTCCATAAGCAATACTCCTTTCTATGAGGTCAGTTTAATTGCTTTCAATGAAGAATCAGTAGCAAACTTCAGTTTATATTAATATTAGCTAATAAGGAAAACCTTTGAATTGGAGAAAATACTGAGGAAAAAAATCAGTTACCGAGCACAGCTGTATCAACTGAAACTTTCTGATTGTTTTTTCAACTGTCAAATTTTCTGTAATGATGATACTTCAAGTTGTGTGTGTATGTGATAATTGTTGGTCTGATGAAACAGTTGCCTTAAGCATGTTCCTAAACCCACTAAACCCAGGCTGAAACAAGCAATAGCAAACACTTATGCAAAACACTGTATTGTTTCTCACTGTTCAAGGTTCTGGGTAAAGTAAAAAAATTAATTGCTTCAGTTTTCTGTTTTTTAAACACTCTCAGGGGCAACTAATGCCCAGCCATTGTGCAAACACCAGTTTTCCAGTGATCCATCAGCAATACACTGCAGAGAGTGCTGCCATTACTAGCGCAGGGGAAGTGCTTTGGGATAGTTCTCTTAGAAGAAATAAGAAGTTTAAATTCATGAATGTAGTTCATGACTACTAAAACTAAAGCTCATTTCTTTCCTCACTAGGGGGATGGAGTCCCCTTGAGTGCCCTCCAAGCTGGGCTTCACCTCTTCTTTACACAGGGCTGCACTCGCTCAAAGAATTGTTCCAGCCCAATGAGGCAATACAGTCACACACATAAAAAATATGTTAATTATAAGCAAAGATAAATTATTTTCTATTTGAAGAGGCAAAAAGAATTTTTCAGAAGGCTCTGATAAATTAAGGCTCATCAAGATAAGACCCAGACTTTGGTTCTCACAGCATATATTATTACCTAACATTCCCTACTGTGTAATACAAAATAGGGTAAGGTTAAAAATTTCTGTATTTTAAGGCAGATGTGATCTAAGCAGATATCACGAGACACATATAATTTTATTTCTTTACATAGTACATTTCTTTTACCGTAATTTATTACTTTAAGAAATAACAGGGTCTATGTTAGTCAAAGAGGAGTGGATGACATGCATTTCATGAGTAATTTTTTTCTTATTATTATTTTGTTCACAGTCACTTGACTATTAATTAAAGAAAGAAGTATATCACTTCAATTGGAACTGGATAATGGAAGAAAATATCAGCTCTAATTGATTTTTTTGACATTTATTGTCATTTAGGCAACATACATTAATATTTGGTGGTAATATATTTGAGAAAGGAACTTTATTTCTTTGTCCTCTGTTTTCAGAAAGGTATAAAGCTTTGTTCTTTGTTTGTTATAGGGATGAGGGTATAAAATCTGTATCATAGTATAATATCAGTATCTCAAAATTCTTTCAGTTCTTTATGCCTTCCTGTAGTGCCTGTGATTAATCTCATGCAATAGGGACTATTAAAAATAGACAAGAAAGCAAAAACTTCTAAGTATAGGAAACTCGTTTCATTAAGCCACCCTGAGTTTCTCTTTTTCTCATACATAGATGATGCCATTTCTGGAAAAATACCTGAAGTGTAAGCTCAATGTACAAGTAACTATAGCAGGGCATGCTTTTAAGAATTATTACTTCCTGTCATGAGGAAAAAGTAATTTTAGTGTCCTGATGGTTGAACATTTTCTGCAGTTCATTGGGCTAATAAGAACACTCATGGGCACCTCTCTCTCTTCATGAGGAAAATAAATAAACAAACAGCAGCAGCTTTTAACAGCTTTTAACAGCAGCAGCTTTGTGATCAATACTCCCATTGATCTTCTGTCAAGATCTGAAGATTGAAGACAGAGAAACGTTATGCTACTGAGTTATGTTACTGGATGTCCTGAACACCTGAGGACCAGGATAGCAGCTAAGATGAGGAATGTTCCTGTTGTAAGTGTCACCTCTGGCTCTGAGAAGAGAAGGATGTGGGCTCAGTGCTTCTGTCTGGCTCATTCTGGCTGCTGCTGCCTAACCATGAGCAAGATTTGGATACTGAAGGGAGCAGCTCCGACCTTTCACTGCTTCCCAGGCAGGTTCAAGCGGGATAGTGGAGGGCTAAACTGGCCTGACAGAGAATAGGGCTCAACTTCCAGTAAAACCAACATGTCCTGTCCATATCACAGCAGAGGAAGAAAGAAATAAAGAGCATCCTGGGATTTTTACTTTCAACTCTGAAGTGTCCAGGAAATTCTTGGGATAAACATCTTCCCAAGACTGTAGAAGCTCCCACATCAGACTTTCAGGAACTTCTTTGGGAGATGGATGTATGCAAACTATTTGAGATTTGAGCCATGTTACATTTTCAGCTGCAAGGAGCAGTTTTATTAACAGCAGCAGTGATGTAGGGGTTTCAGCAATTTATTTTCAGAAGAAAAAACCAACCTGTAGCCTGGGGAAGACTGCATGTATAAATGCAATAATTCTTTCTTCCCCAAATATTTTCATTACACACTTGAGCAATAAGAGGAGTCAGCTTTCTCTCCAGGAGAGAACAGAGCAACCAGTATTTTAATGTTAACAATTTAACAGTTTTATCCAGGTAGATTACTGATTCTGGAAGAGATCAATAGATACATCAGGGAATTTGTAATCACTTTCAACCTATGCACAGGTCAAAGCACAACCACAGTGCTTCTAGTTATTCTAAAACCACAGTGCATCACGAACTGACACACTATTGTTAGTGTGACATTGAGGAAGAGGTTATTGGGAAAGATTAGAGTTACAGAAAATGCTGATCAAAAGCAAATGGAAAAGATAAACAGAAATAGCATGGGAACTACACCAGCACAAATGATCTAGACCACAAACATCTTCCTTAGATGGTGAGATGTTACAGTTTGGAATAGCTTCCAAATGTCATAGTTTCACTAAACATGTGCCAGAAATTACCTTTTTTGTCATGAATTCTATGATAGCTTTTATTCTTCCAGGATTTCTGGGATATCTCAACAGCATTTCTCAAACAGAACAACTATGCAACAGATTCAACTAGATTCCTATTTGCAATATGGACTTTTCTTACT
>NW_020955602.1:508130-510376 GCF_003031625.1 Empidonax traillii | reverse complement strand
AGCTTCCAAATGTCATAGTTTCACTAAACATGTGCCAGAAATTACCTTTTTTGTCATGAATTCTATGATAGCTTTTATTCTTCCAGGATTTCTGGGATATCTCAACAGCATTTCTCAAACAGAACAACTATGCAACAGATTCAACTAGATTCCTATTTGCAATATGGACTTTTCTTACTATTTTTTTTTTCAGAAAACCTGAATTTACAGTCTCAACACGCACATAACAGGAGATTAGAGACAGAGAAAGGTGAAGAGAGCAACATCTCTTGTACAGTGATGTCTTAGGAAGGAACACAGAGATTAGACTTAAAATCCCCTCAGCAGCTTTACTCCTGTCAGCCTGTGTTCTCTCAGCAGCTTCTAAACTATCCCTATTTCGATTTTTTCATATAGGGAAATGGGCAAGAGAGGTGAAGCAACATTCATAGACCTAGTCAGGGACACTATTGGCAATAAGTACTATTACTAATATGAGGATTTTAAATTCAGTCATTACTGTAACACTTTCTCTAATTATTTGATATTTTACAAATGATCAAGAAACTGTTTACACCTTTATTAAAGTACTTGTCTTACCTATTTTCTTGTTGTGAAAAAGACACCTGCTAGCCCAAGGGGAACAAACACAGGATTTTTAAAAAATATTTACTTCTACCACCTCAATGGTAGAATTTCTTCGAACAGTGCAAAACACATCTTCAGTGTGACATGTTATGAAGTAACATTTCGGCAATCTCACCTTGCATTCTGATTTGAAAAATTACTTGGCTCTTACAAACACCAGTTAGCCTTTAGCAATTTGAGCACAAGCTTCAAACTAAACACAAAATTTTAGATTTCCTTCACAGCAGTGTAGCTACATGGTAAAACATTAGGATGAGTTTTCTGAGCATCACTTTAATTTACAATTTTAATATAAACATGCAGTTACTGATATGCGCTGGTCTGCACGCTGCCCTTAGTTTATGGAAAACTGCTCATGACCGGCAGCAATTTATCTGAAGAGGTGGTGTATGAGAAACAGAAGGGTTGAGAAGGGCAGCCCAGCTGGGCTGTCACACAGTACCCTGCTGGGTGGGTTCACTCTCACCATTTGAAGTCCCACTGAGTGGGGTGGGTTGGAATGGGGGAGCAGGTAAGGGCAGTGGGCAGGAGGAGCTTTGCTTTTACTGTGCTTGCAGATGTGAGGCCAGGCTGCTCAATTCTTTCAATACTGAAAGTCCATACAAGTCTGTTTTCCAATCTTTCTTTCAAGAAAGGAAAGGTAGAGCCAAGCTACACTGTGGGGAATAGAGGCTAATCCTTCTACAAAGTGCTTAGTAGCCTCCACGTTCATCTCTTCACCTTGCTTCACAACTGACAAACCTGTTCATGTTGGCATAGCTCCCTTTATCGCTCAGGCACCCACTAAAACCTCCTCCGGACAGTTGAAAGGATCAATCATCATCTGTTTCTCCTATATCTCCGATTTCAGGAAGTTCTGTTGCCACAGCCCAGAATTCCAGCACCCATTTCCAGCTTTTTGTTTCAAAGTCTGTAGCTCTCTCACAGCATGAAGCACCTCTTCTATGCTTAACCAGGGCTATAGGAAATAATGGAAGCTATGAAACGCTCCTAGGAAATTATCCCACAGTGCTAAATTCAGCACTTAAAAAATAATGCATCACTTCCACCTCAGGCAGCAATGACTCCAGTAAGAAAAAGTGATTTTAAATGGAGCTTTGACTATGTAGTTTCAAGTAACCATCAGAAAGGTTGTATCATGGAATGTTTACATTTTGAATTTTGTCAAATCTAATTAATGCATCTTTTTTCTCTTTGTAGTGTTGTAACTTGCTGCTTCTTTTATTTTTTAAAAGAAGATTTCAATAATTAATTTCTTTTTCTTCCTTTCCTACTCTCAGTTCCCCATATAGTTGTATTTTATTTTACCAACCCCTTATGCCCTATTTTCAGAAACTTCAGTCACCTGCTTGTGAGAGAAAAGTTAGGCAGCTGAAAGCATGTTTGTTAAACATCTTTTTATAGCACCTCTGTACATTGAAACAAATAACAGTATATATATAAAAAAATCCCACTGATACAGAATGGTTACTTGTATGGCAAGTAACATTTAGGAAAGAAGTAACAGTAATTTTAGAAAGTGTTCCTAGGCAATGATTCCCTAGTAGTAATAAGCTCAAATTAAAAAGTCTTGGTGAACTCTGTCTTTTGAAATCTGGCATGTCCCACAACCCTGGTCT